>NW_026877937.1:0-23426 GCF_032173495.1 Musca vetustissima | reverse complement strand
AATTATTCCTCTAAAATGAACGCAAAATTGAAAAATTGTCAATTTTTAGAAGTGCGCAAAATGGTCTTAATGATTTACATATTTCCTAACGAAAGTGATTTTCATATTTTATGCATACAAGTTAAAGATATAGGATTTTATATGATGAGGACCCATAGTTAAATTTTGCGTAGAATATTTCTTTCATTGATTCCGATCTTCTAAAATATATAAATAATACTCAAAATGGCTAAGTCTGAAATAGTACTTAGTCAAACCAAAGTTGTAGTTTTTCTTCGCAATAAACAACATGAGACGAATATTTCTTATATAAATATTATAGATACAGATTTTTGTTATTCGGTGACCTTCAGCAGAATTTAGTGTAGATTATTTCTTCCATTAGGATCGCCCTTCTCAAATAATCCACAAAGTGACAATCTGTCAATTTTGGAAGTACGCAAAATACATCGAATAAATCAAAAATGTTGCAACGGAAGTGTTTCTCATATTTTATGTGTATAAGTTATAGATACTGATTTTTATTGTTTGGAGACCCATAGTGAAATTTAGTGTAGAACATTTCTTTCGTTGGTTCGAATCCTCTAAAATAGAAAAATAATACTCAAATTGACTAATTCTGAAGTAGTACTTAGTCAAACCAAAATTTTAGTTTTTCTATGCATTCAACAACTTGAGACGAATATTTCTAATATAAATATTATAGATACAGATTTTTGTTATTCGGTGACCTTCAGCAGAATTTAGTGTAGATTATTTCTTCCATTAGGATCGCCCTTCTCAAATAATCCATAAAGTGACAATCCGTCAATTTTTGAAGTACGCAAAATATAGCAAATAAATTCAATAATTTCTACCGAAAGTGATTCTCGTATTTTATGTGTATAAGTTAAAGATACAGATTTTCGTTGGTCGGTGACCTATAGTGAAATTTAGTGTAGAACATTTCTTTCATTGATCACAACCCTCTAGAGTTAGGAAATAATACAAAAATTGACATCATTTTGAAATATTACCCAATTAATTTAAAAATTTACTTTTTAAGTAATAACAAATTTGATACGAATATTTCATATATAAATATTATAGCTATAGATTTTTGTTGTTCGATGACCCTTAGTAGAATTTAGTGTAGATTATTTTCTTTTTTAAAATTATCTCTCTACAGTGGCCCGAAGAGGGACAATCGGCCAATTTCTGAAATGCGCAAAATTAACCAAATATATTAAATATTTTGTGGCAAACTTAAAGCGCACATTTTATTGAGATATATTATAGCTACATATTTTTGTTGGTCGGTGACCTATAGTGAAATTTAACGTAGAATATATTTTTCATTGAGCCCAAACCTCTAAAATGAAGAAGAACTGACAAAATTGGTCTTATTTTGGAATAACAACCAATTAAGTAAATTTATTGCCTTTCTTTGTAATATTGTAATTAATATGAAAATTATATTGGTAAAGAGCATAGCTACAAATATCTTTTGTTCGGTGACCCCTAATGAAATTTAATGGAGACTATTTCTCCCATTGTCATCATCCCGCTAAAATGCTGCACAGTGGGAAAAATTGTCAATTGTTGCGAAAATCACAAATTTGAAAAAAAACATCTTCTACTAAAATGTATATTGCAATTTTTCTAATATATGTCACAGCTATAAATTTATTTTGTTCATTGACCTCTAGTAAAATTTAGTGTAGATTATTTTCCCCATTGGCATCATCCGCCTAAAATGGACCACAGTGGGATATTTTGTCGATTTTGTTGAAAAAAAAAACACAAAATCGACCCAGAACTGTTTCTATCAAATTTTATGCTAACTTTTCATTGGTATATATAATAGCTAAAGATTTTTATTGATCGAAGTCCTATAGTGAAATTTCGGATAGAATATTTCTTCCAGTGGATTCATACTTCTAAAATGATCCCCAGTGAGACAAATTAACACGTTTGTAAAATCCAAGAAATTAACACAAATTTGCCTCATATTTGAATAAAATCCGAATAAGGCTTAATGACTATTTACACTAGATATCGGATATAAGAAACTCAAAAAAGCCGGAGTTTTCTTTCTTATATGCGTTTTGTTCTTATATGGAATTATCGGATAAAGGAAGTATAAGCTCGGTGTTTTTGATAATATTTCTTATATGCGATTTTTTCTTATATGAGAAGTGCTTATATCCGATATCTACTGTATAACCAAATACATTTCTATATGTAGTCGAACTTCCATAACTCAGACCCCCCGAAAAAACTTCAACTTATGGGGACTTCGAGTTACGGAATTATAATTTGACTCCATAGTGCTATTGCCAAAAAAGTCAACTTTTGATGTTCAAGATATGAAATTTCGAATGAATGGGAACACGTATCTTTAATTTTTATTTCCTTGAAATGTGGTGAGTTTCACATCCAACGAGGTGGCATCTGTGTTTCGTTTAAAGTAATGGATAGATAGTGTTTGGCTACGATGAGAACTAACTCACCTTACGGGGCGACATCTATTTGCCATAATCGTACTACTAATTCACCTCAATACCTATAGTGTAGACAAGAACACCAATGGGTTACCACATGTTACTTTTTCACCACGTTGTGTTGAACTAAAAAAACCAAACGCATTTCTTAACTATTTTTAGATATTCCCCTCATATCATGTTATTACCATAGAGAGTTACCACTCCCAAATCAAACTAAAAGAAATCTAAATACACCTCTGGTGAGTAGAATGTTTTCACCCCTATTGATAAACATTTGTTTTACATGTTTGTATTTTTTGTTGTCTTTCCACCACTCTCCGCCTTCTCCGTTCGAATATGTAGTCTAGGTGTCTAGCAAGCGGCCGTATCATCCACTTGACTGATACTACGAGGTCGCAGGTTCAATCCTCAGGTGGGTTATTTCTCCTCTCTTAGCAAAATAGGTTTCTTTGTAATTTAACAACGAATCTCGTTGAATCCCTCGCCAAATATCCGCCACACGTCATTTGCTAATCTCCTTGCATTTGGAACGTGCCATTGGAAAGAAGGGAGATGAAACTTCTCTGAAGGAAGCTAAGTCAGTCGTTGCACTCGTTGCTAGACGCTTAGTGCCAATCGAGATGAGAAACAATTTCTTTTTTTAATTTTTCGATTAAAAAATATTTTTTTTAATAAAAAAATATTTTTTCTAGTAAAAAATATTTTTGCTAATAACAAAATAATTTTTTTAATAAAAAGTAATTTTCATTTTGTTTAATTTTCAATTTAAGATAAAACAACTCCCTGATGATGATCGTCGAAGACAATCGAAATATCGGAAACAAAATAAAAAACACACACTAAATAAAGCAAAATTTGTTTTATTAAAAACGACCTCGAGCCGAACAAAATGAAAGTCTAAGGAAAACTTAACGATCAAAGGTCAACAAAAATCACATAAAAATTAAAAAAAGTATTTTTTTTAATAAAAAATAATTTTTTTTAATAAAAAATATTTTTTGTAATAAAAAATTATTTTTTTAATAAAAAGTAATTTTTTTAATAGAAGATATTTTTTTTATAAAAAAATATTTTCTATGAAAAGAATTATTTTTTAATAATAAATAATAATAATAATTTTTTTTTAATAAAAAATATTTTTTTTAATAAAAAATTATTTTTTTCTAAAAAAGTATTTTTTTTAAGACAAAGAGAAATATTAGAAAAAAAATATTTTTTTAGAAAGAAAAAACATTTTTTTTATTAGAAACAATTATTTTTTATTAGAAATTTTTTATAAAACAAAAAATATTTTTTATTAAAAAAATTATTTAGTAGTGTTGGCGGGTTATTTGGGATACCATTTGTATTTTGTTTTTGCAAAATAGTCAGGCTTAATCCCAGTTTGTTGTTTTTATAAAAAAAAAACAGCTATTTATTAGTGGGGAATGTATGGCATTGTCCGCCGAGGGGTAAGGCAGGGAAGACTATAGTTTCGGATCTCGCCACTGATCCTCATCAGTTCCCTTAGTTTTTTGTTGGGATATTCTCCCCAGAAGCTATTAATAGCTTCTTTACAAAAATCCTTTCAAACCCAAATGTCTCTTGTGACAATTCGAATTGTCACAAGAGACATTTGGGTTTGAAAGGTTTTTTGTAAAGAAGCTATTAATAGCTTCTGGGGAGAATATCCCAACAAAAAACTAAGGGAACTGATGAGGATCAGTGGCGAGATCCGAAACTATAGTCTTCCCTGCCTTACCCCTCGGCGGACAATGCCATACATTCCCCACTAATAAATAGTTGTTTTTTATAAAAACAACAAACTGGGATTAAGCCTGACTATTTTGCAAAAACAAAATACAAATGGTATCCCAAATAACCCGCCAACACTACTAAATAATTTTTTTAATAAAAAATATTTTTTGTTTTATAAAAAATTTATAATAAAAAATAATTGTTTCTAATAAAAAAAATGTTTTTTCTTTCTAAAAAAATATTTTTTTTCTAATATTTCTGTTCTAGATTCCCATTTTACCCCACCTTCCTTGAAATGTGGGTCATTCTTTGTTGTTCTTGCTGTCGTTATGCCTTGATCCATGACACTGAAAAATCTGACTCTAATCTTATTGGATCAATTAATAATAAAAAACCAAAAAAAAAAAAAAAAATCACTCGGACAATGAATCTTTTTGACACCGACTAAATAAAGCTGACAACGGCTATGTCATAAATGGTGCGTGTTGGCTTGACGAGCGAGCGAGTGCATGCGCCAAAATCAGCCGTGAGATGAAAGAACAAATGCCGACCGCAAAACATTAAAAAAGAATAGCAACAACAACAAGAAGAGTCAAAAAAATCATTTTTTTTGGTTGTTGGTTTTTTGTTGTGGTCTCATATCTTCCTTCATCTTGGCCAATATATTCATCGGATTATTACTCATTCAATTTTCGTACATAGTATATATGTATGTATATAAACATGAATGTTTATGTTTGGGCGGTTTGTTGTTGTTGTTGGGGTTTTTTTGTTGTACTCTTGGCGTTTTGTTTTAGTGGCTATTGTCATGATTTTTTGACGGCAGATATTTCATAATGGTTCTAATACGGGGGGACTTCTACCATCACCTTGTAATTTGATGGATGATTGTTTTTGTTTGGTGGGGTGGCAGCTACAAAAATAACAATACATATGGATGGCCGGACCGGACATATAGATATATATGCCATGTAATATAGACTGTCGGCTTACTTTTTTGTTGGCTAAAAAATAGAATTAATTGCCAAGATATTTTAACAGAGAATAAATTAAGTTTCTTCAGAGTCTATTTTTAAAAATGTGTAAAATTTATAAAAATATATATTTTTTTAATTAAAAATTAATAGCTTTTAATAAAAAAAATTAATTAAATATTGCTTAAATTAAAAATTAACAAAAAAAATAATTAATTAGTAATTAATTATTATTTTCTAATTTAAAAAAATATAAATTTTGAATTAAAAAAAAATAAAATTTTTATATATGAAAAACTCATTATTTTTTGTAATACAAATATAATTTTTTCTAATGAAAAAATGAATTTTTCTAATACAAAAAATATTTTTTCTAATAAAAAAAAGATTTTTTTTGTATGTATTTTAGATGTATTCTTACAATTGCATGTCACTGTTCCCTCGAAGGAACATGCTCATGACATTCCGCAACCTATGATAAATTTAATTTCATTCGGGAAGATTTAGAGTCGTCTGCGTACCATGGGAAAAATTTATGCAAAACGATTTATAGCAATATTGATACACGCTATTCGGTACGCCGCACTGTTAAAAATTGAATTTCAATCAGACAACTGTTGGAAATACATATGGAATCTAGCTACAAGTCTCAATCGAAATCTGAATCTATTTTCACGAAACTTAGCACATATCATTCTAGACTCAATTCTGTACGCTGTGCCAAATTTCATGCAAATCGAAAGATATATGGGGTCTTTGGTGGAAACCTTTTTATTAAATCGGACGAAAATATATATGGGAGCTATATCGAAATTTGAACCGATTTTCACGAAATTTAACACATATCGTTCTAGACCTTATTCAGTACGCTATGCCAAATTTCGTGCAAATCGAAGGATATATAGAGACTTTGGGGCACAATTTACATAAAATCGGACGAAAATATATATGGGAGCTATATCTAAATTTGAACCGATTTTCACGCAACTTAGCACACGTCATTCTATGCTTGATTCAGTACTCTGTGCCAAATTACATGCAAATCGAAGGATATTTAGGGAATTTGGTGGACCATTTTATTTAGATATAGCTCCCATATATATTTTCGCCCGATTTAATGTAAATGGTGAACCAAAGTCCCTGGTTCACCATTTACATTAAATCGGGCGAAACTATATATTAGAACTATATCTAAATCTAAAACGATTTTAACGAAACTTAGCACACATCATTCTAGAGTTAATTCAGTACGCTGTGCCAAATTTCGTGTAAATCGGAAGATATTTAGGGAATTTGGTGGACCACTTACCATAAATCGGACGAAAATATATATGGGAGCTATATCTATATATGAACCGATTTTCACGAAATTTAACACACATCGTTTTAGACTTAATTCAGAACTCTATGCCAAGTTTCTTGCCAATCGAAAGATGTTTAGGGAGTTTGGTGCACCATTTACCTCAAATCGGACGAAAATATATATGGGAGCTATATCTAAATCTGAACCGATTTCCACGAAATTTAACACACATCGTTCTAGACTCAATTCAGTGCTCTATGCTAAATTTCGTGCAAATCGAAAGATATATAGGGTCTTTGGTGCACCATTTACCTTAAATCGGACGAAAATATATATAGAAACTATATAGAAATCTGAACCGACTTTCCCGAAACTTAACACACGTCATTCTAGCCTCAATTCATTACGCTATGCCAAATTTCGTGTAAATCCAAGGATATATATAGACTTTGGTGCACCATTTACGTAAAATCGGATGAAAATATATATGGGAGCTATATCTAAATTTGAACCGATCTTCACGAAACTTAGCACACATAATTCTAGACTCAATTCAGTACGCTATGCCAAATTTCATGCAAATCGAAAGATATTTAGGGAATTTGGTGCACAATTTTCCTTAAATCGGACAAATATATTTATGGGAGCTATATCCAAATCTAAACCGATTTTCACAAAACTTAGCACACACCATTCTACTCTCAATTCAGTGTGCTGTGCAAAATTTCGTGCAAATCGAAGGATATATAGGGACTTTGGTGCACCATTTACCTTAAACCGGACGAAAATATATATGGGAGCTATATCTAAATCTGAACCGATTTCCACGAAATTTAACACACATCGTTCTAGACTTAATTCAGTACGCAATGCCAAATTTCGTGCAAATCGAAGAATTTATAGGGACTTTGGGGCACAATTTACATAAAATCGGACGAAAATATATATGGGAGCTATATCTAAATTTGAACCGATTTTCACGAAATTTAGCACACGTGATTCTAGAGTTAATTTAGTACGCTGTGCGAAATTTCGAGTAAATCGGAAGATATATAGGGTCTTTGGTGCACCATTTGTCATAAATCGGACGAAAATATATATGGGAGCTATATCTAAATCTGAATCGATTTTCATGAAACTGAGCACACATCATTCTAGACTCAATTCAGTACGCTGTGCTAAATGTTGTGCAAATGGAAATATATTTAGGGAATTTGGTGGACCATTTACCATAAATCGGACGAAAATATATATGGCAGCTATATCTAAATCTGAATCGATTTTCATGAAACTGAGCACACATCATTCTAGACTCAATTCAGTACGCTATGCCAAGTTTCGGGCAAATCGAAAGATATATAGGGACTTTGGTACACCATTTACCATAAATCGGACGAAAATATATATGGGAGCTAGATCTAAATCTGAACCGATTTTCATGAAACTGAGCACACATTATTCTAGACTCAATTCAGTACGCTATACCAAATTTCGTGCAAATCGAAGGATATATAGGGACTTTGGTGCACCATTTACCTTAACTCGGACGAAAATATATATGGGAGCTATATCTAAATCTGAACCGATTTTCCCCAATTCCAATAGGGTTCGTCCTTGGGCCAAACTAATGAGCAGTGTCAAATTTCATCCAATTCGGATTATAAATGCGACCTGTACTTTGCTTACAATTTAACATGGACAGACAGACGGATGGACGGACGGACATGCATAAATCGATTTAAAAGGTGATTCTATGCATATTCTCAATAGGAACCATGTGTCTATCTCGTTTCATTTTGCCTGTTACAAATATATGCACAAAGACATAATACCCTGGTACCACAGTGTGGTGAAGGGTATAAAAAATATTCAAAATTATTATTTTTTTTTTGAATTTTTCTTAGTCCTGTATTTTTAACATAACATCACCTCCTCTCCCCCATCTCTAACCCCTTAGATGACTAACCTGTTAACTTGTCTTGTTAATAATGTCAAATAAGCCATATCGAAGCAACATTTTGTCTAGAAAGTCAATCAGTGAGCAGAATAATTTTTTTTCTTTTAATAATTTCCTTTATTTTTGGCAAAATGCCAAATTGGAAAAATAAACAACAACAAAAACTGCAACATAGTCCACACAACACACTTGTTGTTGCCTGGCCATGTATTGGTGTGTAAAAAAGAAGAAGAAAATCCAAATAGAAAAAAATCCAATTGAAATCTAAACATTGGAAATGGGAGAATGAGACCAGTGGTTTATCCAAACAAACACACCATTCCCCGCAAAATTGTGCATAAAGTAAAAAAATTGTGTCCGAATCGTAAATCTCGCCAAACATTTGGGCCATGTGAGTTATGTTTTCTGCCAATAATGGGTAAAGAAAAAAACGACAACAACAACAACATAAACGACTACATATTGAATACTACTTTTGGAAATTAGCCAAGTGGTCACAACTAAATACGCATTTTGTTTTCATTTTTTTTCAATTTGTTTTTGTCTCGTTTTTTATTTCGATTTTTTTTTTAATTTCTCAAAAAAAATTTTGTTTTTAAAGCTTGACAAATTTCCTAACTTTCCATGGGCCGAACAATGCAAACATTAATCAAGCGGTTTTATTTATTTATTTTTTTTTTCTTAAACAAAATAAAATGTTGTTTAAATCGCCAATTAGAAGCTTGACCACATTGACATCTCTATTGGCGAAGCAACACCGCCACGACCACCACCATCAGTCATGGGTTATTTGGATGATTTGTTTGCCGAATTGATGGACTTGACTTGACTCGGCTTGGTTTGGCTTTAGTGTATTTACATATTATTCACTTTGTTGTTATTGTTGTTGCTATTGTTCCTATACAAATCCTATTAGCCAATGATTAAGCTGTAAGAATAAACAATAACCAGATTTATGAAATAATATTTCAAAAAGCAAAAACAACAACAACAACAACGCATGACTGGGCACCCTACGCAAAGCAGGTGTTTCTTTTATACAAGTTTCGGTATTTTAGGGAGCTTGGACTCGTTTTTCAAACGAATTGGTTGAAATTTGGTATTTTGGGTTCTCATTAGATGGTAAACCTTCCTACGAGAAATTATTTATATTGGTCTACCTTTTTGGTATAATCCCCATACAATCATACCTCCCAAATTTCGGTATTTTGGGAATTAAGGGTATTTTTTACAACCATATTGGCTGTAATTCGGTATTTTGGGTGCTGTTTGGCAATAAAAATTCCCATACAAAAAATCATCAATATTGGTCAATTTTTTAGTGTAGCTCAGAGATGGACATGCGGTAGCTTTTTTTTGACTTGCGTTATGCATAAAATAAAGCGATAGTAATACTTAACGCAACTACAAATGATGCGGTATAGCACAGTCAACACTCGGTCATTCGTGAAAATACTGCCATTGTTGACTCTCACTTTACCGATTGTTTTCCATTCACATCAGGCACGGGCAGAGCATAAAAAATTCTGTTCTCACGCACTTTTCTTTGTGTGTGTGTCAATGGTTTTTCAATTGGTTCAGTTGAATGTGTGTGAGAGAATAGCGATACTTACTCTCGCGAGAGTGCACGCGTGCGGTGCTTCGCCCGACTGTGATTCACATCATATCTTCGTATAAACACTCTCTGCTATCGCCGGCTTCGTTCAGAGTGTTTTTATGCATGTGAGTGCGGGGGAACATAAACAATGCAAACAACGCAAAAGAAACAACGTCAATCGAATCAATGCGGTGCACCGCATCATAACAGTACTACTCTATGAGTGAAGTTTGTTTTTATGATCAGTTAATTTTAGAATGAACTACGACAATCCAGTTTCTAATTTATTTTTATTTCTGTTATGTTATACATAATATTTTAAAATTTCTCATACAACACGAATTATTCTTTTAATTCTTAAATAAATTTTTTATTTCCCCTTATAACTATACTGACTATTTTATATGTAGCAATATTATAATTTTTTTATAATAAAAAATGAATTCATTTTTTGTTTAAAAAAACTTTTTTGCACTATTAATTTTTAATTTACCATTAATTGTTGTTGCGTTATTTTATTTTATGCAAAACGCAAGTCAAAAATAATATACCGCAAGCCAACCCCTGTGTATAGAAAATTACTCTTAATGTTACTCTCAATGTTATTCTCAACACCAGTTTTGTATTTTACTCTTTCACACAATAAGTCATTTGGTCGTATAACACGTTATTCATTTGGTGGTTGATTTATTTCAACCTGCGCTCTCCACCAGGGCTGCCAGATTTGACGATTTATCGTCATTTTGACGATTTTTTGGTCAAAAATTGGAAAATGACGATTTGACGATTTTTGCCCAAAAAATTACGATTTTTGGTCATTTTATTAATATTGCAATATTTGGACTCTTTTTGTTATGCAACATCAAAAATGTATAAAGCGAAAGAAAAAGTAAAAAGAATATGAATATTTGGCATATGTGTGTCAGTTATATATTGTATGGTTACAAAGCCAACAACAGTTTACGTTTACCCAGATAGATGAAAAACTACCAATCAGCTGTGTCGTTCTCTGGGTAGACATCAACAAAACAAATAAAAGTTAACGGTTGTTGTTTTTTGACACGGGCAAATAGAAGAAAATTGGTGAACGGAAAAGTTGTTATATTAAATTTAAGTTTCAATTTATACAAAGTTATTACAATTTTAAAAAGATTCGATTTGAAAGCATTTTTAAAATTGTATCTATGATAAGTCCCACGTATATTAGTAATGAAAAGAATAATTAATGTTTCGATATCCTTAAAGAATTTCCACATTTTGTGAACGAAGATGAAAAACAAAAATTGGATTCAGAATTTCGCGAACTAAGGTTGTTTGATTTGTGAGAAAGATGAAACCGATTTATTTCGTTTTTGGAATGCAATATTTGATTTGAATCGTGGTGATGGTTCATATGTTTTTCCTATAATAACTAAATTTGTACGGAAGGTAATGGTATTACCCCATTCTTCAGCAAATGTTGAGCGTGTTTTCAGCTAAGTAAATCTTAATAAAACGAAAAGTCGATATTCCCCCAATAAGGATTCAATGGAGAAATTTATACCAAAGTTAACAAAACAAATTGTTATGATACGTTAATTAAAACCGACATGTTGAAAATGATTAGCACAAATATTTCTTTTCAAAATGAATGACTTTATTAAAGTCGAAATGACTATTCAAATATTTATTTATAAAATAAATGAATTTCTTGATTAGCTTTAAAATAACGTGTTTAATAAATTGAATACCTCTTTTATGTTCCTTTTAATAAAAAAATATATTTAAATATATCTAAATGTGCGTATTTAAATTTTTGACGATTTTTGATTAAAAAAATCGTCATTTTGACGATTTTCCCAAAAAAAAATCTGGCAGCCCTGCTCTCCACACACTCGGTAGTGCAAACTCTGCTATTAACGATCATTTGCGTTGTTTGTAGAAACAATTGTAGTCCGGTGGGATTCATTTGTATTTGACTTACTTTTGTGTTTATGTTATGCTTAGGAGAATTTGCGTTGGTGAATATGAATGATTTTTCTATTGCGTTAGCCGGTGTACTACTAGTTGCGTTGAATGGATGTCATTCTCTGATGTAGCTCCCATATTCCGATACCTTCGGAATTTCGATATTTTGAGGTTTTTGAGCACATTTTTCAACCGAATAGGATCTAATTTGATAATTTGAGTTCTCATTGGCTAGAAAATTCTCCTTCCAAAAATCATTAATATTGGTACACTTTTTAGGGTAGCTCCCATATACCATACCTCCCAAAATTTCCGTATTTTAGGGAGCTTGGACATGTTTTTCGATCGAATTGGCTGAAATTTCGTATTTTGGGTTCTCATTGGCTAGAAAAACTTCCTACCTAAATTTTTTTAGTGTAGCTCCCATATTCCGATAACTTCGGAATTTGGATGTTTTGAGGATTTCTGGTTAATTTTTCAACCGAATAGGGTCTAATTTGATATTTTGGGTTCACACTGGCTAGAAAATTTCCCTACCACAAATCATCAATATTGGTAAACTTTTTAGTGTAGTTCCCATATTCCGATAACTTCGGAATTTCGATAATTTGAGGATTTTGGGCACGATTTTCAAACGAATTGGCTAAAATTTGGTATTTTGGGTTCTTATTATCTGGAAAAACTCCCTACCAAAAATTATAAATATCGGTGCATTTTTTTAATGTAGCTCCCTTATTCCAATACCTTTGGAATTTCGATATTTTTAAGAATTTTTGGCACATTATTTAATCGAATAGGGTCTAATTTGAAAATTTGGGCTCACATTGGCCAGAAAAACTCCCTACCAAAAATAGTAAATATCAATCCATTTTTTAGTGTAGTTCCCATATTCCGATAACTTCGGAATTTCGATAATTTGAGGATTTTGGGCACATTTTTCAAAAGAATTGACTGAAATTTGATATTTTGGGTTCTCATTCGCTAGAAAAACTCCCTACCAAAAATTATAAATATCGGTCCATTTTTTTAGTGTACACCCATATTCCGATACCTTCGGAATTTCGATATTTTAAACATTTTGGGTACATTTTCCAACCGAATTGGCTTTTTTGGGTTCTCATTGGCTAGAAAATCTCCCTGCAAAAAAATCCATATTAGCCTATGTTTTAGGATAGCTTCCATCACCCATCATTATTCGGAATTTCGAGGATATTGGGCAAAATTTGTTAAGCGATTTTGTTCTAATTTCATATTTTGGGTTCTCATTGGCTGGAAAAGTTCCCTACCAAAAATTATAAATATCGTTCCATGTTTTAGTGTAGCTCCCATATTCTGATACCTTCGGAATTTCGATATTTTGAGGATTTTGGGTCAAAGTTTTTGGTTGGACCCCATATAGGGGTACCCTATATATTGGTAATTTTCAGCATCTATTTTAAACCGAATTGGGTGGAATTTGGTATAATGGGTTCTCTGCAGGTTGTAAATCTTCCTACCAAAAATTAGCAATATTGTCCTATGTTTAGCGGGAGTTCCCATATAGCGGTACGGTTAAAACTTCAGTATTTTGGGAAATTTTTTTATATTTTTATATACCCAAGTTTGGGATTGGGTTCCATATATGGGTACCCTGAATTTTCGGTATATAGGTGATTTTCAGCACTTTTTTAAATCGAATTTGATGGAATTTGGTATAATGGGTTCTCTGCAGGTTGTAACTGTTCCTACCAAAAATGAGCAATATTGGCCTAAGTTTAGGGGTAGCTCCCATATACCAATATCCTTAAAATTTCAGATTTTTTGGGAATTTTCGAAACTTTTTACGGCGAATTGGCTGTAATTTGGTATTTTGGCTTCACATTGGCTAGTTACCCTCTATACCAAAAATTATCAATATAAATCGAAGTTTTGGGTTGGACCCAATATAAGGGTAGCCTCAATTTTCGGTAAATTGCGGATTTTCAATATGTTTTTAAACCGAAATGGCTGGATTTTGGTATTGTGAGTTCTCTGCAAGTTGTAAATCTTCCTACCAAAAATGAACAATATTGGCCTATATTTAGGGGTAGCTCCCATGTAGCGTTACCTATACAATTTCCGATTTTTGGGAATTTTTGATACTTTTTTCTTGCCGAATTGGCTGTAATTTCGTATTTTGGGTCTTCATTGGGTAGTAAACCTCCCTACCAAAAATTATCGATATAGACCCAAATTTTGAGTTGCAACCCATATAAGGGTACCCTCAATTTTCGTTATATTGGGCATTTTCAGCATCTTTTTTAAACCGAATTGGCTGGAATATGATATTATGGGTTCTCTGCAGGTTGTAAATCTTCCTACCAAAAAAAAATTAGCAATATTGGCCTACGTTTAGGGTTAGCTCCCTTATGGCGGTACCCTCAAAATTTCAGATTTTTCGGGAATTTTTGACACATTTTTTTGCCGAATTGGATGTAATTTGCTATCTTGGGTTCTCATTGGGTAGCAAAACTAGGTAGCAAAATTTTTCAATATCGGTTGAAGTTTTGTTATAGTCCCCATATAATGGCGCCCAATTAATTTTCGTTATTTTGAGGATTTTTTATTTTATTTATTTTTTACCAAATATGTTAATATTTCAATATAACCATGCCATCCCCCCTTTGCTTTAGGCCTGTTAAAACCCCAATCGTTCCTCCCAAGCCAAGGTGGTAAATAATTGTTAATATTTTTTCCAACGCAATCCGCATCTACTTGTATTTGAAAAGATGTTAACAAATAGATAAAACAATTTACATGTGTCAAACACTTGTCAAAAAAAAAGGCCACAACAAATAGAGAATAAAAAAAGAAACAAAACACAACAACAACTACAACAATAGATAACGAAAAAAAACCATGACTATTTTTGTAAACCTCAGGTTGTTCAATGCGAAAAAATGGTTACAATTTTAGAATGGTTAATGCGTTTGGGGAATATCCAAAGTTGATACCGGTTACAGAGAAAATAGGGGCGTAATTCATTTTTCATTGGGGTGATGGAATTTTCTAATTTGCAATTTTTATGTAATTTTTATTATTTTTGTTTTCGTCAGCATCTAATTTTAAAAATGTGTAGTTTCGAGCGAATGAATAAATGGTCGTAGATGTGGCTGTGAACGTGCCTTGTGGCTGTCACTGCACTGCCGTTTTGTGGATGATGAGGCTGATGATTCTCTAGAATTTCATTTGAAGAACAAAAAAAGCAAAAACAACAACACCACGAAATAATAACAAATTGCAGCGATTAAGACAAATTACCGAATCTTTGCCACAAATTGGGTGTGTCTGTGTGTGAGTGTGTCGATGTGAATGAGTGTGCCACAAACCAAGTCAAAAGATCAAAGAAATTATGAAGCGGCCAGGCAAAGCACTCTCTCTCCCCCCGCTCTCTCTCTCTCTCTCTCGCTGATGAAAAACTGCATATTTTCAAATGTAAATTTTTCTTCTTCTAAAAAATCGAAAGCAATAACAACCTTACCACCAAATGCTGACAACAAATTCTTTGAAATTTTTCTGATGAGTCGCAAAGGCGTCGACGAGGTCCAAGCCATTTAAAATAGTGGCAAGTGGACAATAACAACGACAGCAATAAGCAAATATTTGCTCAGCCAAACAGATGTTGCAAAAATGTTTTTTTTTTTTTTTTTTTGAAAAATATTTGCTTTTCTGTTGTGATGCTGCTTCTTCTTCTGCGTCTTCTTTTTATTAAATAATTTCTAATGTTATCGAGTTGTTTTGTTGTTGTTTTTTTCGTGAAAAAGGCCAATCCCAATGCTGATGGCGACACAATGAGTGTTTGAATGTGGCGATCATAGAATGTGCCACCAACCAGCCAGCCAGCCATTCTAGCCCCATAACAGCAACCAGCCCTCATCCGCAGTGCTGCTGATCTTGCCAGACAATGAGTCAACAGTGGACGACATGGATGGATTTATCTTTTTTGCATCACAGCTCACATCTATCGCTTCGCATAAAGGTATGTTGAGGTTTTGGCACACATACTGACACTCACACATATATACTCACATGAGAGTGTTAGAGATTAGATGAATTATGTTTTTCTGTCAGCTCAACGAGGTATGAAAAAATGACAATAAAATACACTGAGAAAAAAATGTTCTTGATGGAAACATATTTTATAACAAAAAAACCGAATAACCGGATAATATTCCATTATATTCGAAAAAGAAACCGAATAACCGGATAATATTTTCTTGATGGAAACATTTTTTTATAAAAAAGAAACCGAATAAACGGATAATATTCGATTATATTCGAAAAAGAAACCGAATAACCGGATAATATTATGGGTACCTATATAGGTATTTTGCGGTTTTTGGGTTCGGATTTCAATCAAATTGGCTGTAATTTGGTATTTTGGGTTCTCGTGGGGTAGAACATCTTTCTACCAAAAATTAACAATATTGACCCAAGTTTCGGGGTAGCCACCATATATCGGTTTCCTCATTATTCGATATTTTTGACACGCTTTTCAACAGAAGTGGACGTAAATTGGTATTTCCAATTATCTAGGAATAATAAACCTCCATACTTAAAATTATTAATATCGGTCGAATTTTCGGTACTGCCCCCATATAAAGGTACCCCTGATATTCGATATTTTGAGAATTTTGTTCACATTTTTTCAATCGAATTGTATATAATTGTGTATTTTAAGGTTCTCATCGAATAATAAATAAATCATCCTACCAAAAATCAATATCAATATTGACCCATGTTTCGTGGTAGACCCCATATAAGGTTATCCTAAATTTTCGGGTTATTGGCGATTTTGAACACATTTTTAAGCTGAATTGGCTGGAATTTGGTATTGTGGGTTCTCTATAGGTATTTAATATCTCTACTAAAAGTCATAAATATTGGACCAAGTTTCGTGGTAGACCCCATACAAGGGTATCTTCAATTTTCGGTATATTGGCGATTTTTCTAGCACGTATTTAAGGGAATTAGTTGTAATTAAGTATTTTGGGTTCCCATTGGGTGGCAAACCATCCAACCAAAAATTATCAATATTGACCCATGTTTCGTGGTAGACCCCATATAAGGGTACCCTCAATTTTCGGTATCTTGGCGGAGTTTGGGCACATCTTCTAACAGAATTGGCTGTAATTTTATATAGAGGGTTCTCATTAGGTGACAAATCTTTGTACTAAAAATTATAAATATTGGCCTAAGTTTAGGGGTAGCTCCCATATAGGGACACCCTCAAATTTTCGATATCTTGGGAAATTTTTGATACTTTTTTACAGAACTGGCTGTAATTTCGTATTATGGGTTCTCTTCGCATAGCAAACCTCTCTACCAAAAATTATCAATATCGGTCAACGATTTGGTATTGCCACCATATAACGGTAACCCCAAACTTTCGGATTTTTGGGGAGTTTGAGTACATTTTTCAAACGAATTGGGTGAAATTTCGCAGATTGGGGTTTCTTTCGGTAACTAAGATCTCTACCACAAAATTATAAATATTTGTTTACTTTTTAGGTCAGCACCCCCATGACCGAACATCAACTTTTTCGGTATTTTGGGGGGGTTTTGGACAGGGGTTTCAACAGAATTGGACCATATTTTGTATTTTAGATTCTCATTGGGTACCAAACCTCCCTACCAAAAATTATCGATATCGATCCAGATTTCGGTATAGTCCCCGTATATAGGTACACAATATTTTCGGGATTTTGGTCACGTTTTTTAATCGAATTGGCTGCAGTTTAGTATTTTGGGTTCTCTTTGGGCAGCTAACCTCATTACTAAAAATTATAAATATTGGTTCACTTTTTAGGTTAGCTTCCCTATGACCGAACCTCACATTATTCGGTATTTTGGGGGCTTGGGTACAATTCTCAAAGAAAATTACTCTTATTTGGTATTTTAAGTTCTCAATGGGTAGCAGACCTCTCTACCAAAAGTTATCGATATCGATTTTGGTATAGCCCTCATATGAAGGTACCCCCCAAAATTTCGGTATCTTACGGATTTTGGGCACATTTTTCAACCGAGGTGGCTGTAGTTTCGTTTTTTGGTTTTCCTTGCTACTTGACCTCCCACCTAATAATTATCACTATTTGTTCACTTTTCAAGTTAGCTCTCCTATGATTCGACCTCACATTATTCGGTATTTTGGGGGTCTTGGGTACGGTTTCCAGCCGATTTGCCTGTTATTTGGTATTTGGGATCTTCAGGGCGTAGTAAACCTCTCTACCAAAAATTATCAATATCAGATGACGGTTTCACATAGCCTCCTTATAACGGTACCTCCGATATTCGATATTTTAAGGATTTCGGGGACTTTTTTCCAACCGATATGGCTGTAATTACGTATTTTAGGTTCTCTTTGGGTAGCTAACCTCCCTACTAAAATTTATCACAATTGGTTCACATTTTAGTTTAGCTATCCTTTAACCCGACCTCGCATTAATCGATATTTTGGAGGTCTTGGGCACGGGTTTTAACCGAATTGGCTGTAATTTGGTATTTGAGGTTCGCATGGCGTGGTAAACCTCCCTACCAAAAATGATCAATATCGGTTGACGGTTTGACATAGCCCCCATAGTAATCGTACCCCCGATATTCGGTATTTTACGGATTTGGGGCACTTTTTTCCAACCGATATGGCTGTAATTACGTATTTTTGGTTATCTTTAGCTAGCTAACCTCCTTACAAAAAATTATAAATATTGGTTCACATTTTAGGTTAGCTCTCCTATGACCCGACCTAACATTATTCGGTACTTTGGGAGTCTTGGGCACGGGTTTCAACCGAATTGGCTGTAATTTGGTATTTGAGGTTCGCATGGCGTAGTAAACCTCTGTTCCAAAAATGATCAATATCAGTTGACGGTTTCATATAGCCCCCATATAACATAACCCCCGATATTCGATATTTTAAGGATTTGGGGCACTTTTTTCCAACCGAATTGGCTGTAATTTGATATTGTGAGTTCTCATTGGTCAGCAAATCTTCCAACCAAAAACCATCCATACTTGTCTTCATTGTAGGGTAGCTCCCATATAAGGGCACCTCAAAAATTTCGGTATTTTGGGGGCTTTGGTTACGATTTTCATCCAACTTGGCTGTAATTTGGTATTTGGGGTTCTCGTTCCGTAGTAGATCTCACTACTAAAAATTATCAATATTTTTTATAATTTTGTATTTTTGGTTATATTTGGGTTGCTCATCTCCCTACCAAAAATTATCAATATCGATCCAAGATCCCCATATAATGGCGCCCAACTAATTTTCGTTATTTTGTGGATTACGGTATTTTGTGGACTTTGGTTACGATTTTCATCCGACTTGACAGTAATTTGGTATTTGGGATTCTCCTTGCGTAGTAGACCTCTCTACCAAAAAATATCAATATCTATATAGGTTTTGGTATAGCCCCCATATAAAGGTATCTCCGAGTTTCGATATTTCAACTATTTTGGGCACTTTTTTCAACCACATTGGCTGTAATTTTGTATTTTTGGTTTTCTTTGTGTAGCTCATCTCTCTATCAAAAATTATCAATATCGATCCACGTTTTGGTGTAGTCACCATATAATGGCGCCCAACTAATTTTCGTTATTTTGAGAATTTCAGCACGAGTTTTTTTCAAAAGAGTTGGCTCCAATTTGATATTTTGTAATCTCATTGGGTGGTTGTTCTTTATAAGAAACAACACATACATAAATAACGATAGACATTTGGCTTTAGCTCCCATAAAAAGGCAACCCATATATCGGTTGGAAAAAAAGTCACCGAAATCCTTAAAATATCTAATATCGGGGGTACCGTTATATGGAAGCTATGTGAAACCGTATTTCACTGATCCTAGACGTTCCCTTCATTTATTTTCCATAAAATAACTGTGTCAGTTTCTATTTTTCTTTTTCAATTTTTCTCGATTAATGCAAATCTCAAAACATGATTTATTACAATTTGTTTTCTGATCGATTCCGAATCGATTTATATTTTCTTAAATATTCTATTTAAATGCATAGAATGTTTATTTTGTATAATTCATTGTATGGAAATGTGGTATGTGAGATGCATTGCTCCATTTTTCAGAATTTCCATAGCAAATTGTTTTACACGTTTCCAACAACAGTGTTGTGGTTCGATGTTGGGTGGTCGTGGGGTGGTTGGTTGACTGCTTGAATTGGATTCAAGGCAAATTTGCATTCATAAATGTTTCAACTATTGGCACGAAGGCTGTGTTATATGATAAGGAAATAAAACAGATTTCGGAATCGGAGCAGAAATTTAGAATTCAAAGGTGTGGTGTAGGCAAAAAAAAACATTAAATTATAATTATTGTGGAAAAAAATATTGGAATAATATTTCCGCCTTGAAAAAATATTTTTTAAAAATCCACGCCTCTTGCTACGCCTTGAAAAACTATTCTTTAAAAATCCATCCCACTTGATATCCATAAATACCTGTAACCAGAACTCCATATTAGAACCACAAACTCACAAGACGAATGAGTCTTTTATTTATTTTATGAATTTCTAATGGCATTATTTGCCAATGAGTCAGTCAGTCAAACAGACAGAGACACTCCATAAAAAATACATAAAATTTTAATATCTAGTCTCTCAACTAAAAAAAACAATAAACATTAGAAGACAATAGAAATGTTTTTTTTTTTTTAATTCGAATGCAAATTTTGACATTTTTTATAATGCAAAAAAATCGGTGATTTATTATAATAATAAAAAGTGTATATAAAAACTACACAATATTTAAATATTTTGGGCTATTTCCATCTAATTTCCTAACACCAAAATTAATCAAAACAAAAAAAAAATAATAATATAAAAAATATCGTTATATCCCCCGGCATATGATTTCGACCACTTAGGTCACACTACAAAAAATCCACCCATTATCAATCAGCGGCAGTCAACGAAAAATCGTGAATTGTTTTATTTGAACAATATCTAACCATCCAGCCATCGATCGATCGATCGCATTGATCCAATCGCCCAAACCATTGACTATAACCATGACATCAAGTCTTGCACATTTTCTATGCTGAGTGTTGACTCTCTAACACAACTCGGACAGTCAGGCAGACAGACTGTCTAAATAGTTAATTTATTTTCTAAATACCCTGAAAAGATTGTCGGACAAAGTAACAACAACAACAAGCTACCAACAAATGCTGCTGATATGTCACTTTGCTTAAATCGAGTTGGCTGCTGTATTATTTGATTGTGTGGCTGTTGCTGCTGCGCCAGCTTCTGCAACCGCTGCCGGAGCTGCTAGTCGAAAATGGTGTATTTATTTATCTATTGGTATTTAGACGTTAATATTAAATGATTATTTGCGGAATAAATATACAAAAAATATATCTATGGTGAAGTAGTTGGAGCAATTACCATTACAGTGGAGGGCAAATCTTGGCATATTTTCATAAAAAAATTCAAACAATTTTTCGCCTTCTTCCTAGTCTATTTTCAGGCCACAAGAAATATGTTTAAAAAATCCACGCCTAAGGATAGGCTATGAAAAACTATGTTTAAAAAATCCACGCCTAAGGATAGGCTATGAAAAACTATGTTTAAAAAATCCACGCCTAAGGATAGGCTATGAAAAACTATGTTTAAAAAATCCACGCCTAAGGATAGGCTATGAAAAACTATGTTTAAAAAATCCACACCTAATTGTAGGCCCTAAAAAATATCTTTAAAAAATCCACACCTAATTGTAGGCCCTAAAAAATATCTTTAAAAATCCACGCCCACCTGTAGGCACTGAAAAAATATTTTTAAAAAAATCCACGCCTAAGGATAGGCTATGAAAAACTATGTTTGAAAAATCCACGCCTAAGGATAGGCTATGAAAACATATGTTTAAAAAAATCCACGCATAAGGATAGGCTATGAAAACATATGTTTAAAAAAATCCACGCCTAAGGATAGGCTATGAAAAACTATGTTTAAAAAATCCACACCTAAGGATAGGTTATATAAAACTATGTTTAAAAAATCCACGCCTAAGGATAGGTTATGAAAAACTATGTTTAAAAAAATCCACGCCTAAGGATAGGCTATGAAAAACTATGTTTAAAAAATCCACACCTAATTGTAGGCCCTAAAAAATATCTTTAAAAATCCACGCCCACCTGTAGGCACTAAAAAAATATTTTTAAAAAATCCACGCCTAAGGATAGGCTATGAAAAACTATGTTTAAAAAATCCACACCTAATTGTAGGCCCTAAAAAATATCTTTAAAAATCCACGCCCACCTGTAGGCACTAAAAAAATATTTTTAAAAAATCCACGCCTAAGGATAGGCTATGAAAAACTATGTTTAAAAAATCCACACCTAATTGTAGGCCCTAAAAAATATCTTTAAAAATCCACGCCCACCTGTAGGCACTAAAAAAATATTTTTAAAAAATCCACGCCTAAGGATAGGCTATGAAAAACTATGTTTGAAAAATCCACGCCTAAGGATAGGCTATGAAAAACTATGTGTAAAAAATCCACTCCTAAGGATAGGCTATGAAAAACTATGTTTAAAAAATCAACGCCTAAGGCTATGAAAAACTATGTTTAAAAAATCAACGCCTAAGGATAGGTTATGAAAAAATATCTTTAAAAAATCCACGCCTAATTGTAGGCCCTGAAAAAATATCTTTAAAAAATCCACGCCTAATTGTAGGCATCGGTCGGTAAAATCGGTCAAAACTACATATGGGAGCTATATCTAAATCTGATCCGATTGTCATGAAACTTAGCGCACATCATTCTGGACCTAATTCAGTACCATATGCCAAATTTCGTACAAATCGAAAGATATATAGGGACTTTGGTGCCCCTTTTACCTTAAATCGGACGAAGCTAGATACGGGAAATATATCTAAATTTGAACCGATTTTCACGAACCTTTGCACACATCATTCTAAATCTAATTCAGTAACCTATGCCAAATTTCGTGCAAATCGAAAGATATATAGGGACGTTGTTGCACAATTTACTTAAAATCGGTCAAAACTATATCGGAGCTATATCTAAGTCTAAACCGATTTTCACGAACCTTTTTGCACACATCATTATATACTCAATTCTGTGCACTATGCCAAAATTCGTGCAACTGAGAAGATTTCCAGGTACTTTGGTGCACCATTTATGTAAAATCGGTCAAAACTATATATGGGAGCTATATCTAAATCTGAACCGATTTTCACGAAACTTAGCACACATCATTCTAGACCCAATTCATTACGCTGAGCCAAATTTCGTCAAATCGAAAGATATATGGGGACATTGGTGCATCAATTACATAAAATCGGTCGAAAATATATATGGGAGCTATATCTAAATCTGAACCGATTTTCACGAAACTTAGCACACATCATTCTGGACCTAATTTAGTACCATATA
>NW_026877936.1:0-23452 GCF_032173495.1 Musca vetustissima | reverse complement strand
GGGACATTCATTAATTAGTGTAGATTCGAATTATATCAACAAAATTTTTGACCCCGAGAATGGGGGGGGTCCCCTTAATGTTGCACGAAAGTTCTTATATATCCAAAGGTTGCCCGATTGACACACAATTTTGTACAATGTACTTAAGTTAGTTAAACTTTACGTGTGTCAAGTTTTTATACCTTTTACCACAGTGTGTATTACGTCTTTGTGCATATGTATGTAACAGGCAAAAGGAAACGAGATAGACCCATGGTTCATTTTGAGAATATGCATAGAATCACTTTCTGAGTCGATTTATGTTAAATTGTAAACAAAGTGCATGTCGTATTTATTATCCTAATTGGACGAAATTTGGCACAGCTCATTTATTTGGGCCAAGGACGACCCCTATTGAAATTGGGGAAAATCGGTTCAGATTTATATATATTTTCGTCCTATTTTTAGCAACTGGTGAACCAAAGAGTCAAATTTAACACAAGAGTAAAATTTAGTCCGATTGTCATGAAATTTTGCACAACGTACTAACGTTAGAATAAATGTACCAATGTTCCCGGTTATTGATCGTTCACATATACGCACACATAACATATTTAATTTAGTGCAATTTCATGTCAATGGTCCTTCAAAAATGCGCAGTCTGTGAGAATACATATCTTGAATATACTCTATGTGGTAAAGGGTATCATATAGTCGGCTCCGTGCGACTTTACTACTTTCCTTACTGGTTTTATAATGTATCTAATCATATATAGGACAGATACTAAATTTTTAATATTTCTATATATTATAATACGAGGGCCACTACTTATAATTCTAGCTTAGTCAACACTAAGTTTTGCAGGAAGGTTGCTACCTGAGAGATTTCGGAGACAGGTGAGTAGACTTAACGGGACAGTAGAATAGACGTGACTTGTAGTTCTAGTCCACATGCTGAGCATGTGGCAGGTATCGTGCTCATTAGGAGACTATCCATGTCTTTCTAGGCAGTAGTTTCTCCTCTGCTGCTATTGATGATAAGTGAACTCCGAGTATATACTGCATCTGTAGGATTGCTATTCAGGTCTTCTAGATTAGCCTTTTGATGTAGTGGTTCTCCCTTGTACCATTGGACCTCTCTCTCCTTACATGCCTGGGTAGAGCAAGCCTGTCCATAAGTGCATGTCCGTAACAAAAACTATTAATTTTTAAACCAACCGAATTGGCTATAATTTGATATTTTAGCGCATTTAGCACATCTTCATACTAAACATTATTTATATCGACCCAAGTTTCAGGGTAGCCCCCATATAACAGTACCCCCAATATTCGGTATTTTGGGGATTTGGGGCACGCTTTTTCAACCGAATTGGATGTAATTTAGTATTTTGGGTTCTCATTGTAGAGTTCATGTCGGTACCAAATATTATCAATAATGACCCAAGATTCCGGGTAGCCCCCATATAACGGTAACACCCAAAATTCGCTCTTTTGGGTATTTTGTATATCCCCTATTAGGTATTAATCTTTTTCTCACGTCTTTTTTTTTTTGAACTTTATTTCAGCCATTCAAGTGGTGAACAGTGTGGTTGTGGAATTGGTGACGAATATTTCCAGATTTTTCAGATAGAAGAAATTCAAAAGATCAGCTATGTAGTCGTTTAACCTTCACATATATCATCAATAATATAACCCGAACGTCCGGTGGTTACAAGTTGAACAGTTTCGGAGAGATCGAATAGTTTGACAGGTTTAATGATGTCGAAAGCATCGGTAAAGGGCCACCATGACTGTTACCTTGCATGTTTTTTTCTGTTTCAGCCGTGTACTGATATGTGTGGTAACGACGTTCAACGCTATTGTTGTTCTGCGCATTTTTCGGAATCCATATTGGAGTTGATGTTTACTGTAAAACTGCTTATAATTGGTGGGAGGAGTAGTGCCTGAAGGCCTGTACGATTCACCTCTGCTGGCATCCATGACGGGTTTATGTAACAGACCACCCTACCTACTTTCCAGTCTTCAGGAACAATATGGGTTGATATCGACAAAATGTGTTAATTCGGCATTTGTGATCACGATCGATATCCGTTTTCTTATGGCCACCATATTACCTCACTATTCGGTATTTTGAAGGTCCGCCTAAGTATTCAGTGTATAATAAGTTCATAACATAACGACGTTTTTACTTGTTTTGATTTTCATTGTATCATTTCATTTTTCTTAATAAAAATAGTCAGTATCGATCCATGATATAGTATCCATATTTTGGAACCCTTAATTTTTTCCAGAACACTTCCATTATAGGTCCATGTTTCTACATTGCCCTCCAAAAAAAGGCTACGCGACATTTTCGACTGTTCAAAGCTCTGGCCCAATTTGTCAATCCTATTGTCACTAGTTTGGAATTTTCTGAGATCAGTTTACCATGGCATAGTCACCATATAAAAATCTCGATAGATTTTAGGTGTTTTTGAGTGTCCGACGACATTCATTGTTCCTCTGTATTATTATGTGATCTTTATTTGAATTCAAGTAACTTCCTCATACCCATTTATTTGTATTAACAATGACATTGGATATTTTCTTTCAAACATCTCTTCCTCCTTCATACTTAATGCCAAGTGAAAAAGTTTCTCTAAATAATATATCTACTAATTTGTAATGTTGGGTTTTTTTTCCTTGTAAATATTTCCATGAATTGGCATAATAATAAAGGGCTTTCCTTATTGTTGAGCGTGTGTGTGAGTGTTTATTTGCAGTTATTATTGTTTCCGCTTGCTTGCATTATTTTCTTCATCTGATCTTTCTTCTTCATATTTTTACACAAAGAAAGGTACAAGGTAAACTTGTATTGTAAGCATAATAACGTGACTATTAACCATTTCTATAGCTCATAATTGTAGTGATGTTTTAATTATAACAACTTCAATGGTTTTTGTTCATTCTTTCCTATGATGTACTTAAATCTCTCATTCTCTAACTCATTGTCCATATTTATGATTATTCATTTATTGCCATGTGATAGGGTTAATACAAACAGACAGACATTCATTCATTTATTTAGATAGTCGTGGTTGTTGTTAGCTTTCATTCATAGCTTAAGACCCGAGTCTAGAAGTCACAGTCCATGCTAATAACAAAACAAAAGACTTAAGCAGCAAACGCGTTTTGATCTTTCTCTGTCAACGTGTGTAGTACCTATTAGCTTGTGTGATTTCTGGATGTGTGCGTGTATGTGTTCAACTAATTACCAACAATGAATCTTTAGTACCACTAATATACATACATATATGGTTGTTTGCACATTACCGTTAGTTAATTAGAATTTTTGCAAATAATCTTCTCTCATTTAGAGCTGAAATTATGTTTTTATGTAGAATATTTATGATGCCATTTGCAGTTAACAACAACATCAAGTCTGGAAAATGAAGACTTAATTTGTGGTGTATACATATTTTATAAATAAATTATAAAAGGTTACATGATTTTTGTAACGGGTGTAACTCAACGAATATATAAACAAACATGCTTTTATAGAGGGCTAATGGGGTCAGTTTTTTGATGGTATGGACATTTTAATTTTTAACGAAAATGGGATTAAGACAATCTTTTGGAATTTATATTGAATATGTTTAATAAATTGACAAACATTATAAATTGTAATTAAATGTTCGGTTAGGTCGGGAAACCATAACCTTATTTTTGATTGTTCCCTCTAGATGTCACAGGTCACAAATTTTTACACGGAATGGGAGATATGTTCAAATGAACAAGCAGAGAAGCATCCAAGAGGAGAGGTTGTCATTTAAATAGATGTTTATTTAAGCTAAGAATAAGCAGAAAAGTTGTCTTATATCTCCGGTAAGTTCTTTTAGAAGTTTATATTGGTTAGAGTTCTCCAGTATTTCAAGGTACCTCACGATATGTAGTATTTTGAAGATTTTGGATACGTATTTCATCCGAATTGATTACAGTTTGACATTATGATTTGCGATTGGCTAGAATAGCTCTCTTAAGTAATAATATCGCCGATTGTCGATGTCCTTCGATATTGCTTCTCCTCGGGTATCAATTTTTGTCACGAGAAATTTTTGTTGTAGCAACAAAATACATAGTACTAGTTATGAACTGTATGGTTCTGGTTCCTCTATCTGCAAATAAAACCAGTAAGGAAAGTGTAAAAGTCGGACGGGCTGGCTATATGATACTTTTCACCACTTTGGGTACATACAAGAGATGGTCATTTGAACAATATCCTGTAGTTAGAACGTAAATAGCATCTTTAGAGGACCATAGAAATAGAATCGGTCGAACTTAAGTGTAGGAACTACATAGATGTTTAAAGTAATTTCAAACCAGTGAGCGGAGCAGTATAGTCGGACGCGGCCGACCATACGATACCCTACACAACTTCCATGAAAATCTAACTTTCTGTGGTTCTATATTCAGAGATTGGGCAATATTTGCACATCCGATAAATTATTATCTGATCATCACCTAACATTTTAGGGTTTGTCCTTGACCATAACTGGAACCTCACGGACCATTTCAATGCGATATTTCCGCCCTCCAGTGTGGTAATTGTTTGTAAATATTTAAGTGTAACTCCCGCATCCGAGTACATACGACAATATAATTGGTACAAATTTAAGGGACAACCACTCATCTTGGATATAATATCAACTTCTCGGCTTTATGTCCTTCAGGAGTAAATATATACGCTATAGAATACAGATTTTGTAATTTTTCACACAAAAGTCAAGGACCCGCTACATATTGACCGATCTTTATAAAACAGGCAATCTAATTCTATGGCCCGATCCCCTTCTCCACAATGGTTCTGCCAAAATTGGGGCCTCTGGAGCGACCAGAAAATCAGACAAAAATTAAGTATTTGGTCCATTTCATCCCCGTGGCATCTACCACTTGGCAAGACGTTTTTCTAAAATCAATTTGGTGCTCTGTGCAAAATTCGTCCCAATCGGACAAACTTAAGTTTTTTGGTACACCATTTAGATGAAATCGGATGAAAATATATATATTTGGAATATATATCTAAACCTGATTCAAATTTCAACAAACCTTAAAAAAAAACTTTGTAGACTAAATTCCATATCGACTGCCAAATTTTGTGTATATGGAACAAAAGTAGGCTCTTCGGTGCACCATTTACATAAAATCGTACGAAAATATAAACGGGGTATATCCAAATCTGAACCAATTGTTACAAAAATTAATATACATCACTCTAAACTCAATTCCATACTCTATGCAGAATTACGTCTCAACCGAAAAAAAACCAATGGTAGTTTGGTGCACCAATTGTATAAATAGGACGAGAATATGTATGCGAGCTATACCTAAATCTGACTCGATTTCAACAAAACTTCACGGACGTCAACATGTAGTAATTTCAGTATGCTTTGGAAACTTTGTCTCAATTGGCCAAATATTGGATGTTTGGTGCATTATTCACATAAAAACGGACGAAACTATATATGGAAACTTCACCTAAATCTGAACCGATGTCAACAAATTGTAATACTTTTCCCTAGCCTAGAAAAAACCCGAAGGTGGGACCCATCGATCCACGCCCACTGGTACCTCCAGATGGTCCCTAACATAAAGATGTGGTCTACACATGGAATACCTTATTATTGCCGACGCCAACAAAACTTGGCATATACAAATCTGGGTCTATTGCAATACGCTGTACAAAATGTTGTCTCAATCGGACAAATATTGAGAGTTTTGTGTTTTACAATTTAACACAGGCAGACGGACGGACTTACATAAATCGACTCAGAATATGATTTTATGCATATTCTCTGTTACAAATATATGGACAAATATTTAATACCCTGTACCGCAGTATGGTAAGGGTAAGGGGTTTCTACCACTAAAAAAAATAAGATAGGTGAGTAGGCTTAGCTGGACAATTATCGTGTCGTATGGACCTAGTCAACATGCAAGACATGTGTGTATCGAACCGTCAATTCTTGCCCACTAGGAATTGAGGCGGTTGGACCATCCTGATCTTAGTTGAACTAAGACTACTCACATTTACCGTTCTAGCAGCTTCTCCTCTGCTGATATGTTAGAGCCACAAGTGCTGCGCTTAGTGACTTGACCTTGTTCCTACTTCTCAGCTTATGACATAAAGCAGTGTCTTGCGCAGACGGCTTCAAACATTATATTCAGTATCTTGAGGTAGTTTGTGGTCGAAATCATGTCTCCATCGACCATATATTTCAGTCGTACATGTGGTGAACAGTGTGGCTGTTAATTTGGTGGTATCATCAATGAAGTGACCCGACGCTTGGCTTGGGGGAACTCCCTGTCTCCCTGAACTCGCCAGTTGATCTAGGGGTTTGCGCTTGTGCCTTTGGACCTCTCTCTATATATCAAGAAGATCTCTTCTGATATGGACAAGTCTGTCCATAAGGATATGTGAGGGATGTGTCCGACAATAACACCCAAGGATGTACTGCATCGACATTGTGTCGTTGGACGGTTAAGATTTTCGTTTCCTCATGAAGATGGTTCACTGGTGCCATGAACAGATACCATGTTGCAATTCTCGACATTCTGGCACGTCTGAATATTCTTCCACTGCGTATCACATACATTCGGAAACTACACCGACCGTCCAATTGCTTTATAGAATGTCAACAAGTTTTTTTTGTCAGAGCCCCAAATGTTGCCGGATAGCGACTTGAGGACCTTGTTAGTACTTCTCAGCTTATGGCATGAATCCATGCCTTGCGCAGACGACTTCGAACATTACATTCAGTATCTTGAGGTAGTTTTTGGCCGAAATCAGCTCTCCATCGACCATACATTTCAGTCGTCGATTGTATGAATGCCATTCAGACCTGCTAAATAAGCCTGTTGATCTAGAGGTTCACGCTTTTGTCTTTCAACCTTTCTCTATAGATCTGGAAGATCTTTTCTAACGTGCTTGGATGCTGAAGTCTGTTCAAAAGGTTATGACAAGGGTGTGCCCGACGATAACGTCGTTGGACGGGTAAGGTCAACAAGCAATATGAGGACCTTGTTCCTACATCTCAGCTTATGATATAAGGCAGTGACTTGCACAGACGAACATTACACCCAGTATTTTCAGCGGGAGCTTTATTTCAGTAGTCCATACATTACGTACATTACGATCACTATGTTCCTTTTGGAAACTCCATCTTTCACACTAAGGGGGTTGGACTTCTTCTATCTGAATTCCAGATATGACTGGCTTCCACAATTTTAGTTGATTATTCAGTGTTTCAAACACGACCGGGAATAGACCTCCATTATGTACATGAAAAACTTGATGTTGGACAATTGGGACACATCTTATAGCGATGGGAGGGGAAGCTACTGACGACATGAGTGACTATTCCGGAGGACGACATGAGTGACTATTCCGGAGACACACGAGCTATCGCAGCCTGAAGCGACGTAACTCCTATCGCAATTCTCCTGGATCCGGTTTAATGCTGAAAAGCTCCAATTCTCAACATCCATTGAATCTCGCCTATATTGTGGATGCGCTTCTTCTTCAAAAACAAGGTCGGGGGCTTTTATCCCGCCACGGACAGAAAATGGGTCGGAGCAATAATGTCTCTCCCAAATAACACACGAATATTTGTTGAGGTTTAAACTCGGTGTTTTCAGACAAATCTTCCCTGGCAAAGCGACTACCCGTCATGTTTAAAAATTGCTATCATTATATCTAAGGTTTAAACCCCCTCAAAATGGATGCCCGGTATGTTGAAAAATCTACTTTGAAAAATGCCGGTATTGGTTTACATTCATATAACGATCACACCGTATTTATTACATCGGTGGTTATTGCCAACCATTCAGGTTTTGCTACCAACATTAAAACCAAACTGAACTAAAATCTCCGGATTAAATATTTATTGATTTGCTATATACATGCATTTACGAAAAATTACGTCAAATACACTAATATTATACTAAGTTACATGGACCTGTTATTATTCCCCGTTGATCCAGATATCCATAAGTGTTTTATCCAAACCAAAACTATTACAAAATATTGTCATTGACAGCTGTTTATATCCCGTCAATTGAATTGGAGACATTATCCTCCACAACCACTTTAATTCACTCGCAAACACTTCGCAAAAAAATCTATACTTGAGATAATATTTGCAATAAGATTTATATCGAATTGGAGCAAGTCTAATTAAATTAAAATTGATGATCTGGAAAAGGCTATTCGTATGTCTCGCAAAAAATCAATAGAACCAGCTACAAAAAAACTGCAGCAAGTAGTCAAGTAATTCGTGAGTCCAGGCTTCTTTTTTTGTTTCTCAGCGATTCTTTTGCCAACAGAGAAAAAACGCCAACAAGCAAAACATAACAAAAAATTGCTCATATTTCACTTGCCGTGCGAAAATAACCACTACACTCAAACACTGCAAAGAGTAGTTTTGATGTTATCATAGGCGGCCGAGCTGAATGGAGCGTCTGAATGCAAGCCTTTGAACCAAATAAAGAAGATACGAAACAGAAAAAAAACGAAAGACTTAAGACACAAACTTGATTTTTTGTTTGTTTGTTGTTTATTATGTCTGCTAAGCAAACAAACAATCCAACACATGACAACGAAGAAGGCGAAGAAGACGACAACAACGACGAAGACGACGACAAAACTCTAGCATTGCTCCCGCTTAGTCTGTTATGGTGGTGGCACCACAGACCAATGACTGCTGTAAATAATAACTGTAGAACGTAATCTATTACACCCGACAAACATACAAATACAAACAAAATGAACACTGCAAATATGTCTGAGAGTCCACTTGGAAGTAAACAATAAAATAAAACACATACAAATATACACACATGAACGAAAAAAGTCATCCATTTAACGAAAGGAGCTGTGCAAAATAAAATAAAGAAAACGATTGTAGGAAATTGTGGCTGGAGGCTATATTAACATTGAAATAGGAGAATGTGCCAATAAAATGAAGTATGAGGTGTACTTGTAAAGTAAAGTTAATGAAATGGATTTTTAGACTGAACTTAATAGACTTTATAGCTAAATTTTTTCGATCTTGGGATTAGTTATTGGAAATTGGGACTTTATTTCTTGAAACAATATTCCCATCACTTTTCAACCGTGATGGGCATTTCGAGTCATTGGTGGATCAAGGACAATTTTTCAATACAGACCCATGTTTTGACTTAACTTACATATAAAGTTAGAGACCCTTTTTCAGTATATTTACGGTAAAAGCTAATTGGTTATATTTGACATACTCGTGCAGTGCTATTAATGGTGAACATTAGTCAACGACTGACTTCGCCGCGGCAATAAACAAGGCAGTTTTCAGCACCAGATTCAAGCATCTCTATATGCATATGGTCAAACACAACGGATAGCAGAAACCTACTCCACTCAACTTACTAACTTGTTAGACGAAAGCTCTCCTTGCGCAGATAATTATATAGAAGCACAATGTGAAAGAATTGGCCACTCCCTACAAACTGCAGCAAAAGCAACACTTGGGTTCTAAAGACCACTATCAAGAAACCCATGGTACGATCAGGAGTGTCGTAATGCTACTTAGGCGACAAACGCAGCGTATAGGGCAACCCTGCAAACAGTGGCAACACGTAATGGCAAAGAGCATTATCGGAAGGAAAGGAGAAAGGAGAATCGTATGTTCAAAAAACAAAAAAAAAAAAAAAGAGAAACGTTAGCGTGAGCAAATCGAAAGGGTCTGAATAAAGTCCGGAAATTTTACCAAAGAGCAAAACACCAAACCAAAGTTTTTGGTGTAGGTACACACTCCTCTACAGATGAAGATGGAACCTGGTGACAGATATAGATTGAGTGTTTGGGATCTGGAAGCAACATTTTGCAAAACTTCCAGTATCAAATAGTAGCGGTGAAGGAGATTCCCATGAATCAATAAGAGATAACGGTGTAAATTGTACACCAACTAGCCAAGATGAGATCAGAATATCAATTAATCGGCTGAAGAATAATAAGGAAGCAGGTGCTGAACTATTCAAGACTGGTGGTCAGATGCGAATCAAGGTCATGTGAAAACTAATTAATATTTGATTGGAACCGCTGCATCCTGTGTCTCGTGCACAAAAAGGCGACGATATGTGCCAACTATAGATAAATAAGTCTCTTTCCAATCGCATATAAAGTGCTATACAGCGTGCTGTGTGAACGACTGACATTATTGGACCATATCAATGCAGCTCCAGACCATACAAATCCAACATAGACCAAATTTTCACACTGCTCAAAATCCTGGAAAAGACCCACGAAAAACATATCGACAAATTCCGCCTCTTCGTCTACCATAAAGCCGTATTCGACAACCCAATCCGCTCAGTGGTGTTTAAAGTCATGTCTGCGTTTTACATTCCTGCAAAATTAATACGGCTATGCAGGGTATCTTTAAAGTTTCTCGGAGCGCTTTAATACTGAACGAGGATTCAGACAAGGTGACAGTTTTTCGTTTGACCTTTTTAACATCTTGCTGGAAAAGGTCATACGAGTAACAAGGGAGAACTGATATGGCACTCGGTACACTAAACATCTCAAGTGACAGCGGTGACAGCCACGTTCAAGGAGAAGGATATTGTTAGCCAACATATGCTCTATGGTCTGAGTAAGCAATTTAAAAACAGGGTAACCTCTCGCCAGATCAACCTCACACTCTACAAGATGGTAATATTACCGGTGCTCGTGTATGGGTCAGAAGCATGAGTATTTGCACAAGCAGGTGAGGCAGCTCTCTTGGAGTCGACGGTGAATATCAGCGTCTAATGAACCACCAGTTATACCATATATACTCGAGCATGTTGTGAGAATTGATGAGGATATTCCAGTTCAAAAGGCATATAAAAGGGAGCCAAGTGATGGTTCATGAAAAAGGGGAAGGCCACGAATTCGATGGAAGGATCAAGTGGAAGATAATCTTTTTGGATCTGAAAACATTTTATTTTTGCAGGGTCTTAGTCATATAGCCATGACTCGTCATCAGGTATGACTACTTCAAAATCTCCTGATCGATATCAATTGGACGTTATTTTTGATCATTATTTATCAATTTTGGATCAATCATCATCATATTCCTTCATTACAAAATGTCTGTAATTTTGTCCTGAAATCGCTGCGGGAACATAGTGGTTTCTGCATACCGCCACACACAAGTCACGCTGCATTTTCGGTATGTTGAATTTTCCAACCTAATTTTGTTTACTCAAAGAAGAAGGAATTTGTCTGACGAACCACAATATTTTAATGCAGAATATATAGTGTACGGATTTTTTAACTAGTTTAAAGACTTTTTAGGGTTTTCTGCCCTTTTGAAAATCAACACATCTACCTCATTTACAAACCGAAATAATTACATGACCCTCATATGTCATAAAAAAATACCTTTCATACTACTCCCTTTCACTTTGCTAGAACATAAAATTACTAGTTGTTGTGATGCTTATTTACCTGGCCTCTGCAAACGTGAAAGAAAATTACAAAGTTGCAATGGAGTTTTAGCAAACGATCATCGACTAATGTTGATGAATGCAGACTTTCAGCAGTCGAAGAAGTTAAGGAACACCAAAAAAATAAAAATCCCCAACAAAGAACATGAAAGAAAACATGTGGCCAGCCACTAAGAGTGTCAAACAAAATTGCACTGACATGCAAATGCCTTGTCAGACAAGGCAAAACAGACATGTTGAATTACACACACAAAAAATGCAAACACAACTGAAATAAAACAAAACAAAAATAGTCAACATGTTGAGGAGGTGGACGGTTACATGTTGAAATGTAGGTTCTATTTTCAAATGAGCTACAATATGCAAGATAGTGGAATGCAGGTCAATATGCAGGTGATTTGAAAGAGAAGGAATATGGAGAGCAGGGATTTATATGCAATATTTCATATGAATAATTGGGTACTTGCTACATAATTTGCATGAAATCGATCGAAAATACATATGGAAGCTATATCCAAATCGTGCTGTAGGGGGTATATATAGGTATATATAGCTGGAGGATGACTTTATAATCGTGCTGAAATCTTTATAGAAGAGCTGGGGGAGTCTTTCTGTGCGAGATGGTAGGAAGTCTTTATAGACGACCTTTAGGGAGTTTTTATAGAAAGCGGGGGGAAAATTCACAAACGAGTCTATTGGTAATCTGAAGGCCTGTGAGTCTTTGTAGATATTTTGTGTAGATATATTGTGTCTATCATAGACTAATATTTATAATTTTTGGTATTTTGGATTCCATTGGGTACCAAAAATATGAATACATACATGCTAGGAAATATGCTTAAGTTATTTTAACCGACACTATGTCGAACAAAAAGATTTCTTCCAATCGGGGAGGTACCACAACAGTTTGCAATGGGCGAAGTTGAAAATTACACCCGTAGCGCTAAGTCATCTAATGCTTTGGGCCCTGACGGAATATCTATGGTAATGCGAAAACAGTTGAACAAGACATGAGATGAGTATCCATAGTTTGTCGATAGCCACCCACATATATCCCGAAGGATGGACAATGGGCAGGTTAGTCCCGCTACTGAAGTCAGTCAAAGGTGCCAGCAAAGGTAAATCGTACATACCGATCTCATTTTTGTCACCAATAGCGATGTCAATTGAGGCATTACTCCTTCCCAGCATTAAGGAAAGCTATCCACATGCGTATCATCAGAATAAGCAACACAGCGATACAACAACGCCAGCCGTTCTTGGAGTTCCGGAATAAGAAGTCCAAAACTCCGTCGAGTGCGACAGGGAGTTCCACAGGTCTTCTTTCATGTCATGAATTTGAAAATATCAGCCACATAGACTGTGGAGATAAAAGCCTTTTATATCGTTAATCTTGCAATACTGTTTAAGGACATATATATATTTTTCTCCGGCCAAGTTTGAAACGATTATGTGTGTGGACGCCAGTCGTACGTGGAGTTCCGGAATAGGAAGTCCAAATATCGTCGAGGGAAGCAGGGAGATCCACAGGCTAGGGTGATATCTTCGGAGCTGTTTAGCCTGTGTCTAGATTTAGCAGCCTTCTTTCACGCTATTAATATGAAAATATCCCTCACGAAATCTTGAGCCACATGGCCTGCGGAGATTAAAATGCCATTGAATATACACGTCGATGGACATAGAATTCCGACCACCAACTACACCAAAATTATTGGGGTCACATTCGATAACATGTTTATTTTGTCTACGCAAACTACAGTTATTTGCGATAAGTTAAAAAGTAGGCCCTTTTGCATGTCGCACTCGTTATGGAAACCTTGTTAACCTCTTATAACGCATTATGTCGTTTTCTAGTGCCATGCAATGGAAAAGTATTTACGACATGTCTGTAACGTCGCTCTGAGAACTCCTCATTGCCTCCTCATGACACCTATGGACCATCTTTAAGAGGAGACGAAGCATAGCAATAAGCTTTCGTTGCAGTACCCCTTTTGGGTGATTCATAACCATGATATGGTGGATAGAACTCCTACACCCAGGCGTTTCAGGAAGGATATGCATGATCTAGCTCCAATATTATAAAAGGGAGGCTCTGGATCAAGGTGCATATTGAGAAGTACATGGGCCGAGATATGGATACCTTATTGCTATCTTATAAAGAGATATGTCGTTTTCTAGTGCTATACAATGGAGAAGTATTCAGGCCTGCCTTGATAATTGCAACAGGATACCTCCTCATGACACTGTGGACAATCTACATGAGAAGACGAAGTTCCTTTGCACGTATTTAATTGCACTCGTCTTAATGCGGAATATCTGTGGCTGCAGTTAGTGAAAGTAACAGCATTTATTAATTTAAAGAGAAGTCCTGAACCTGAACAACATATAAAACTGCTACTAAAACAAAAATATCAAATGATAGTCACTCGATTGAAAAAACGTGTCAATGAACATTTTCTTTTTTTTTTTGGTATGTCAAAAAAAAATCTTTATATTTGGTCATATTGATTACTTTCGGAAAAGGCAAAGAAGACTATAGTTTCTGATTTCGCCACTAATCCTCATCAGTTTTCATAGCCTTTTGCTTGAAATATTGTTCCAGGGAGTCATGTTCATGTATCGCTGTAATGCGATGACCATTCAAATGACCGTGCTCTCGTCTATTTTTAAATTCAGAGTGGCATTTGTTCCGACTAGCCAGAACCGAAAATATCATTATAACCGTTAATATGGATACCATTTTAGGGTACCTATGCCGAAACGGCGACCGAAAAAGCCCATCATCAAACTTTACTTGATTGTAGACAACTCTATGGAAATGTCAGCAACCTATAATTTTCTGCGGAAGACAGAACTCCGTAAATTGCTTATTAAACCAAACAGCCACTTCTTCCGACTGTAGGGTATTAATCCATCGAAATTATAAAAAAAACTGCTAAGCCTAATAGTAAGCTGTTTATAATGACTCGCAGCTTAAAAGCTGTAAATACAACATCAACTTAGCTCTAAAGCACATTAACTACCTATGACTTGGAGGCATTCAAATTACAGCAGAGACTCCAGCGATTATTAAGATAAACAGCAGCCACAGAAGAGCGAATGCAGATGAATCAAAAGAAAACAGCAACAACAGCCACAACAAAACCCTTAATATCGGCCAAGCGCTTTTGTTGATGTGGATGTCCGGTGTGCCCCACTGATGATAGGCTAGGTTGTTGCTAAGGATGATGGTGGAGTGGCACCATCGATAAACGCTGGCTGTTGCCATGTTTTATAGCTCGGAAGCTTGTAATTAATAACAACCTGAGAGCATCACATACATATATATATATATATATGAAGGTATGTATATGTGTGTATGTTGTGATCATTTTGTTGGGGCTTAGTTAATAACAGCTTCCTTTGGACGGACACGCAATAAAGTGTTTAAAAGTTGTGCAGCCCCGCCATCGTCCACTCGATTCATTGCAAATTGATTCGGCACGATTCTTTGCAACATTTAATTGATAATAAAAAAAAAGAGGAAAACAACATTGTGTTAATAATTGATTATCACAATATCAATGTATATAAAAACAATTATGGGCTATCTACTGGCCAATATATTGATGGAGTATGTAGGCTTGGTAGTAGGGGGCGTGGCATATGTTCTCGATCTTTTTACTTATGAACATATATTGTTATTTGATGGGTGATTGAGCGGGCGTGGCAAGGAAAAGAGTAATATCCAAGCTTATTAAAAAAGGCTTTCAATTTGTAAGCTAGAGAAGGAATGATGAAATGAATGGAATGGTGGGCCAAAGACTGGACAGTGAAAATTTAAAATATATGTCACAAATTGAAAATAAGACCAATATTAAGAAATAGAATTTTTCTAAGAAAAAGAAAAGTGTAGATTCTTTGAAAAGTTGAATATTTAATATACCCCTTATGTGGAACAATATTTTGTATAATTATTGGTTTCATATTTTTTCGAAGTTATAATCTTCCAAAGTTCGAATACAATAGCTTATCAATACCATCTAATAGGTTTTCATTTTCAGTAGTTTTCCAATACATAAAATGTGACGTATTGAAAGGTACCACTAAATTTTGTGTAGACACACAATTATGTCGATTCTAAGCAGTTAATTAACTGCCATCAACAAACAAGAAGAGTGAAAGTGGTAACAGATCTTCTTTTAATTATTTAATGGGTTTCAACATTTTGGAATTTGAAACACAAAGATTTGAAGAGGTTATATTCTGTATGGTCCGTTCACTATTGTAAACATTTATGGAAATTAGGCTCTTGGTCATTCACTTACTCAATACCTATTTAAGGTGGGGAACTCGGTTGACTTACTCTTCTATATGTAAATTTTGGAAAGATTTTGAGACAAAGATTAATAAAATTGATTAAAAGTAAAATTTCAGGTTCAAGTTTTAATCTATACTAAATTCTGATAAATGCATGTATATGTAAGTGTAAGGTTTTAAAAAAGGGGATAGCATTTATTTGGGACCAAGAATATAAATTTCTCTCGACCGAATATACATGAAATTTTGAGACTGGTATTATGTATTGACTTAATTAGGAAAAGGAACATTAAGATGAAAACGAGATAAATAAAGTCGGACGGACCGATATAACCAATTACAACATACGTCATTCTTAATAATCTTGGTCCTATATGTGCAATAAACTGCCTATAGAATAAACGTAGCTTCGTTGGAAGATCACTATAGATATTTGAACCTATAAATGTCATTCTTAAATCTATGCACAATGTCATATCAATTGAGGTCTAGAGTAGAGTCAACAAAACTTATCACAATTAATGTAAGAATACAGAACGATATTCCAAATTTTGTCTTAATCGGACAATCATTAGGAGTTTAGCCACAATATTCATAAACTCAGTCAAATATATGCCAAAATTCGTGCAAATCGAAAGATATATAGAGACTTTGGTGCACCATTTACATTAAATTGGACGAACATTTATATGAAAGCTATATCTAAATCTGAACCGATTTTCATCCAATTTCAATAGGGTTCGTCCTTGGTCCAAATAAATGAGCTGCACCAAATTTCATCCAATTCGCATCATATATCCGACCTGTACTTTGTTTAAAATTTAACATGAACAGACAGACGGACGGATATGCATAAATCGACTTTCTAAGAATTCTATGCATATTCTCAAAAGGGACCATGTGTCTGTCTCGTTTCCTTTACGTAAAATGTAAAACTTGGTTTTCTGAAAAAATATAAATGTTTTGACACAGACGGTTCGCACTCCAAACTGTAATCTTATTGAAAATGTATATGAGATTCCTATGGCAAAAGTGTATGACTCGGCATAAAGTTTTCTTTTGTAAATGACCTTAAATATACTGTGAAGGAATGCTGGTTAGATATCAGCATAAATACTGTCCAAACCGTATTCTATCTGTTACATCAAATAACGGTGGGCATGCTAATTATTAATTTAATAATATCAATATTTATACCCTACACAACTATGTTGTCAGGCTATTATAGCTTTGTGCAGCCCCAAAAGTTTGTAACGCCGCGAAATATTGGTCCTAGACCCACCTTTAAGTATACCGATCGTCATATTTTTGCCGGTTTTTCTGGTCGATCCAGAGGCCGTAATTATGGCCCAAACAAAGAATAAGCATAATTGTTTTGATAAAAATCGGTCAATATTTAGCGGGTCAAATGGAGCCTGACTTTTGTGTGAAATATTACAAAATTTGTATTGTATGGCGTATATATTTGCTCCTGAAGGATATAGACCCGAGAAGGTTATAGTATATCAATGAGGAGTGGTTGACCTTTAAATTGATACCAATTACATTGTCGTATGTACTCGGATGCAGTAGTTACCCTTAAATATTTACAGGTGCTTACGTATTATTTAGTAACCCATTACCACACTAGAGGGCGGAAATATAGCGCTGATCGCTTTGAAATCTTCCATGAGGTTACAGTTATGGTCAAGGACAACGCCTATAATTTTCGGTGATAATCAGATATTAATATTGGGATGAAGTCCGAAAACTTATTTTTGCGTGTGTGTGTTTATACCCTTCACCACACTGTGGTACAGGGTATTATGTCTTTGTGCATATGTTTGTAACAGGCAAAAGGAAACGAGATAGACACATGGTTCCTTTTGAGAATATGCATAGAATCACTTTCTAAGTCGATTTATGCATGTCCGTCCGTCCGTCTGTCTGTCCATGTTAAATTGTAAACAAAGTACAGGTCGCATTTATGATCCGAATTGGATAAAATTTGGCATAGGTCACTTATTCGGCCCAAGGACGAACCCTATTGAAGTTGGGAAAAATCGGTTCAGATTTAGATATAGTTCCAATATATATTTTCGTCTGATTTAATGTAAATTATGTACTAAAGACCCAAAGTTTGTCCGATTGCCACACAATTTTGTACAATGAACTGTAGTTAATATAAATAAATCTGTGGCAAAACTTATTGAAATCGGTTCAGATTTAAATATAGCTCCCATATATAGTTTCGTCCGATTTCATGTAAATGGTGCCCAAAGTCCCTATATATCTTTTGATTTGCACGAAATTTGGCATAACGTACTGAATTAAGCCTAGAAAGATGTCTGCCAAGTTTGGAGAAAATCGGTCCAGATTTAGATATAGCTCCCATATATAGTTTCGTCCGATTTCATGTAAATGGTGCCCCAAAGTTCCTATATATCTTTAGATTTGCAGGAAATTTGGTACAGCCTAATCATTTAGGTCTAGAATGATGTCTGCCAAGTTTGGAGAAAATCGGTCCAGATTTAGATATAGCTCCCATATATAGTTTCGTCCGATTTGATGTAAATGGTCCACCAAAGTCGCTAAATATCATTCGATTTGCACGAATTTTGGCATAACGTACTGAATTGAGTCTAGAATGATGTCTGCCAAGTTTCGTGAAAATCAGTCCAGATTTAGATATAGCTTCCTTTTATTATAGATTGATTTTAAGTAATTGACGTACTAAGGAACCAATAGGAACAAAACGTTCTGAAATTAGTATAACCTAACCTGTGACAAATTTGGTTGAAATCGCTCAATATTTGGATAGAGCTTCCATATATATTTTCGCCCGATTTCAAGTAAATTGGGCATCAAACTCCTCATGTTAGTCAGATTGACATAAAATTTTGCACAACTTACAAAATTGAGCATAGAATTACGTAGTTGCGTTTTCTAGAAGTGCAGCATAGCCCAACGGATGACCTATTTATATTTGTTTGAAGTCGATTGACATACTTTATGGATAGATCTAGGTAGATTCACATTTAGATAAATATCACATTTTTTTTCATCCAATTTTATGTTATAGTCCTGTTTAATATACCCATAGTGGTCTATTTGTTGTAAATATCTCAGACGAATCCGGCAGTTCTTCTTAATCGACAACTTATACGAAATTTATTAAATAACTTTTTTGAGCTTGGATCGGGTAAAATTCGAAGAGTACGATGAGAACATACAAAGGTGGATATTGTTTGTCTTTGAGGACCATATTTGAAATATTACGAGCTACATTCTAGTCTAAAAATATGTACACAAAGACATAATACCCTGTACCACAGTGTGGTGAACGGTATAAAAAATTCGCCTTGTGGTAATTACTTTACCCTTCAAGAATAGAACGTACAAGGACTGCAGATAGAAGGAGGATATATATTAGAAAAATATCCATATGATACGACTGGAGATTTGTCATATCAACTATAATCTGTAATAGGCGCGAATAAAGGATCATTAAAAAGCAATCAAGCCGTAACTCACCCTTTATGAACCGTTTATGCGAAATTGAAACCTTTAAAATACCGAAAATGATTCGGTATCGTTATATGACAACAATACACCAAAACGTACCCATATTGAAATCATGTTAGAGTCCATTCGGCTGAAAACCGTCCCCCTCCCCCAAAATTCCGAATAAAGGGGACAATACTGAAATTTGTGTGCTCCAATTGAGATTTTCTGTTAATTAAGAATGTAAAATTGAAGCCTATTTGTTGGAAATACATATATAAACTCCCTGACATGTTTAAATCGACATAGAATTTTAGGACTGATATTAATAATTTTGTTACGAAGATTTGAACGGTTGAAAACGTGACCAAAAACGCTAAAATCCCGTACTTCATGCGATATTAATAATTGTTGTTAGGGAGATTTTGTACCCAAACCAAATATTAAATTACGGCCATGTTTGTTCAATAAAGCTGGTCAAAACTCCCCAAAATACTAATTTTTTATTGGAAGTTTTGATACCCAATAATAAAATACATATGGAGGATATGGTGGCATATGCCGCAATTTCAACAAAACGCAATAAAGTCATTCAAGTCTCAATTTGATAGGTTGTGCAAAATTTCGTGTTAATCGGACATACAATCGGAGTTTGCTGCACCATTTATATAAAATCGGACGAATATAGATGTATATGTGGGAGCTATATCGAAATCTGAACCAATTAACCTAAAGGAACGAATCAATTTCAATAGCCTTTACTGAAGAAGGCCGGAATATTTTTGCAGTATGTGAGAAAATATCGATTGATATTGGTATTTATTATATCAAATCGATTGTTCGAGTAGTACAGAATTTATTTTATCAAAAAATATATCAGTCACAACAAAACGAACAGAGATCAACGCCTATGTTGACGAGTAAAAGTTTCTAGCACACAGCAGCATGTTTGATGGTGAACTCTTGGCCTTTAAAATCTATTGAACATGACAATATTTTTCCAAAATAATATTTTTTGAATCGAATATCTTCCACTTAATCTATTTTAGTATCAAGGAATGAAAAATTTTACAATTTGACAAATATTTGAAGTCTTGTGTTGAACATCAAAAATGCTGCTGTGTGCCAGAAACTTTTACTCGTCAACATAGGCGTTGATCTCTGTTCGTTCTGTTGTGACTGATATATTTTTTGATAAAATATATTCTGTACTACTCGAACAATCGATTTCATATAATAAATACTAATATCAATCGATATTTTCTCACATACTGCAAAAATATTCCGGCCTTCTTTAGTAAAGGCCATTGAAATCGAATCGTTCCATTAGGTCAATTCCCATTTTTTGAGTTTTTATTTCAAATACTTATTTATTTTGCGAATTTTTTATTTTTTTCTACTAATTCTATAATAAGGGTGATTTTCTGAATGTAAGGTGTACTGTACAAATTTTTGACAATTTTGATAGATTTTACTGACTTTTTTCAAAATTTTTTATCTGTAAATGATTTTATCGGTGCTTAGTTCACATAATTTAACTAAAGTAAAGAGCTTTTTTAAAAATATTTTCAAGAAATGCAGTCAATTTAAAAATCACACACTGTTTTAATTATATGGCCACTTCAAAGTCGATATATTTTCATAAAAACCATTATTTATGGAAAAATTGCATGGAATAATTTTCTATTTTCACACTAAATCTCTTAAGTGCAGTATATCAAGGTATTCTGAAATAAAAAATTTTCAAAGATACTTCAAACGGATCAAGGGCTGACCAAAAAATGTTTACCTCAGTAAATGTTTTAATTCTGTGACCACCACTGTATATGGGAGCTATATCCAAATCTGAACCGATTTTCAGTCATTCTAGACCTAATTCAGTACACTATGCCAAATTTCGTGCAAATCGAATAGGGACTTTTGTGTACTATTTACATTAAATCAGAGGAAAATGTGTTTTGGAGCTATATCTAAAGCTGAACCGAATTTTCCCAATTTCAATAGGGTTCGTCCTTGAGCCATATGAGTGAGCTGTGCCAAATTTCATCCAAATCGGATCATAAATGCGACCTGCACTTTGTTTACAATTTAACATGGACAAACAGACAGACGGACGTACGGACATGCATAAATCGATTTAAAAAGTGATTCTATGTATGTTCTCAAAAGGAACTATGTGACTATCTCTAATAGCTTCCATCCTCATACGATTTTCACCACCCTAAAATCTTGTTCATCGTTTTTTTTTTTCAAAGGAAACTATGGTATAACTATGATATAAGTATAAATCGGAATAAGTCTGTAAACTCATGAACTGTATAAACACAAACCCGCTCAAATTTATGTACCACACCTTAACTAAGCCTGTATATATATATTGAAAAGTTTTAATTTCAAATAATATATATTTTTTTGGAGTCCATAATTATTTTAAAATACAATTTTATCCTACAGTAACGTAATAAAATTTTCAAATTCTTAAAACTTACAACATTTAAACGTTTTTCAAAAATATTTTTCTTATTTACCATTTATTTCCATAATATTTTTGTCAACACTCATATTCACTTTAATATTCACTCAATACACAATCTTCTTTAAAATCCTTTTTTCCACAAACATAACACTTTGCACTTGAATTTGGTGGGATTTATTTCTTTTGTTTATTCTTACTTCTTTTATTTTTGTGTGTTTATTTTATTATTTTTTTACTTCGTTCTTTGTTAAATAATCTTTACTTCTTTAGAATTTATGTAATATTTTCTTGTATTTTATAGTGAGTGGCCTTTAATGTCATTAACATTTTATGTCATATAATTCTACTGGCATTCATTCAGTTCAGTAGCTGTTGTCTATTTCTTCTACATTCTCCGTTTTGCCTTTTAGAGATTGGCTTTCAAGCATAAAGAAAAAACATTGAATGGATGCATTTAGAAATGTGACTTTATGTTGTTTAGAAGGTTAGTTGCATCTGTTGGCCATGCTGTAATACGGCTGTCAATGACTACTGCAATTGTTGCACACGAAACACGTGAATTTAATTTCGATTTGCTTCAATGATATTTTTCTTCGAAAAAAAGGTTTTTTCTTTACAAGTTCCCCTTTTTCACCTGATACTTTTTTTGTTGTTATTTGGGGATGATGCTTTTTTGTTTGTTGCTTTGTTTGTCTTTGTATTATTTCTTATTTCCACTTTACACTGTCACCACCACTAAAGATTCTTAAAGTTTTAAGTTTCTTAGTCGATTTTGTTTGTTGGCTGTTGTTGTTTTTGTGACTGTGTGCTTTTGATATAGTTCGTTCGTTCGTACGGTTACATTCGAAACACGATCTTAACCCGTCTTGTTCTTGTTGGCAACTGAACTTGACTGTTAGAGCCGCAAAAGTTTTAAAAGAAGAGTCGGTCGGTAGGTCCGTTGGTGTGTTGCGATATTGTGTTGCTTGCTGCTGTTGTCGACTTGGCTGCTGGTGTGTGATGGTCATGGTCATGACTATCTTCTCTGGCAACATAACACAATGGGGTGATTTTTTACGGCTTTCGGAGTTTTGTAAGTGTATATGTGTGAATATTGAAACAAATTCTACGTGGAATTACAAAAAATAACTACAAAACAACAAAAAAATTATGTCAATTATTTTTTCTGTCCTTTAAGTCTTCAATGAAATGCACGTCCTTTTGCCAGCCGGTTGAAAATCATAAAATTTTAAAATCGAGAATGGGGTGGTCCCCTTAAGAAAGTATAAAACATATCGGATGTCCACATTTTTATACCCTCCATCATAAGATGTGAAATTAAAATCCGAAACTATAGTCTTCCCTGTCTTATCCCTCGGCGAACAATGCCATACATTCCGCACTAATAAATAGTAGTTTTTTTTTTATAAAAACAACAAAGAATAAGAATGTTTTTAAAAAGCCAAAAATGTGTAGATTTTTAAAAGAATATTATTTAAAACCAAAAATGCGTAGATTTTTAAAACAATATTCTTTAAGCCCAAATTAGGCGTAGGGTTTTAAAGTACATTAAATGCCCAATAAGTCTTAATAATGGATAGTTTTTTGGTCCTAATAATGGATAGCCTTTTAAAATAATATTTATGAAAGGCCTTCTTAAGGTGTAGACTTTTGAAAAGATATTCCCCAAAACTTAGATAAAACGAGGAAGGAAAGATCAAAAGTCGAAAAGGG